>NC_134344.1:295333-335717 GCF_964195595.1 Calonectris borealis | reverse complement strand
CCCAAAACCACCCCAGACCCCCCCAAAACCCCTCGACCCCCCAAAACCCCCCAAACTTCCCATCCCCTTCCCAAATCAACCCCAAACCTCCCCAAAACCTGCCCCCCAAACCCCCAACCCCCCTAAACCACCCTGACTCCCCCAAAATCCCCTCGACCCCCCCAAAACCACCCCCAGATCCCCCCAAAAACCCCAACCCCCCTCCCAAACTTCCCCATCTCCTTCCCAAATCACCCCCAACCCCCAAAACCTCCTCTCCCCCCCAAAACCTGCCCCCCCAAACCACCCTGACTCCCCCAAAACCCCTCAAACCCCCCAAAACCACCCCCTCCCCCAAATTCCCATCTCCCTCTTCCCAAATCATCCCCAACCCCCCCAAAATCTGTCCCCCATAACCCCCTGACCCCCCCAAACCACCCCCAGACCCCCCAAACCCCCTCGACCCCCCAAAACCCCCAAACTTCCCCTCTCCTTCCAATCCAACCCCAAAACCCCCCCCAAACCTGCCCCCATCAACCCCCTGACCCCCCCAAACCACCCTGACTCCCCCCAAAACACCCCCTCGACCCCCCCCAAAACCACCCCTAGACCCCCCCAACCCCCCACCCCCCAAAACCCCCCGACCCCCCCCACCTTGCTGGCGAAGCGCAGGGAGTTGAGGGACTCGGCGAAGTTCTCCTCCAAGGGGAGATGTTCACGAACATCAACCTGGGGGGGGGGTGTTTCATCACTGGGGCCCCCCAAAACACCCCCCCACCCCCAAAACTCCCCCAAAACCCCCCCAGCCCCCCAAAACCCCCCCCCAGCCCCCCAAAACCCCCCCACTCACATCTTGGCGGAGCCCCCCAGGGAGTTCTGCAGCAGATACGTCAGCTTGCTGTTGCGATAGGGACGTGGGGTTCCTGCGGGGACCCCGGGGGTTAAACGAGGGGACCCCCAAAACACCCCCCCCTCCCTCCCAGGACCCCCCCAAAAAAATTTGGGGGTACCTTGTTGGAAGAGGGCCATGATGACCAGCCCCAGGGTGGAGAGGCTGGCGTTGATGGCCTGGGTCTCCCGCAGCCGCTCCCCCCGCGACAGCGACTTGTCCAGCCGCTCGCTGCCCGCCAGGTCCACCAGGCTCAGCACCGCTGCGGAAAGGGGCACCCCAAAAATGTTGGGGGGCTGGGGGGGCCCCCCCCTGAAAGGGCTCTTCCCCCAAAATCCTAAGGGGGGGGCAGGCAAAAAGGTTGGAGTTGGGAATGGGGGATCTGGGGATGGGGGGCTGGAAGGGGGACCCCAAATTGAGGGGACCCCAAAGTGGTGGTCCCAAAAGGGGGACCCCAAATTGGGGACCCCAAAAGGGGGATCCCAAACTGGTGGTCTGAAAAGGGGGACCCCAAAAGGGGGACCCCAAACTGGTGGTCCCAAAAGGGGGACCCCAAAAGGGGGACCCCAAAAGGGAAGGCCCCAAACTGATGATCTGAAAAGGGGGACCCAAAAGGGGACCCCAAAAGGGGGGACCCAAAAGGGGGGACCCAACTGGTGGTCTGGAAAGGGGAACCCCAAATCGTGGGGCCTGAAAGGGGAACCCCAAAAAGGGGAACCCCAAAAAGGGGGGACCCCAAACTGGTGGTCCCAAAAGGGTGACCCCAAACCGGTGGCCCCCAAAGGCCCCCCCAAACTCGTGTCCCAAACCAGTGACCCCCCAAAGGCCCCCCCAAACTGGTGTCCCCAAACCAGTGCCCCCCAAAGGCCCCCCCAAACTGGTGTCCCCAGACCAGTGCCCCCCAAAAGCTCCCCCCAAACTGGTGTCCCCAGACCAGTGCCCCCCAAAGGCCCCCCCAAACTGCTGTCCCCAAACCAGTAACCCCAAACTGGTGTCCCCAAACCAGTGCCCCCCAAAACCTCACCCATAAAGAACGCTCCCAACCCAGGGACCCCTAAAGCCTCCCCCAACCCGCCTGACCCCCAAAACCGCCCCCTGCGCCCCCCCAAAACCCCCCGTATGCCCCAACCCCCCCCCCGCGCCCCCTCACAGCGCAGCGCAGGTCCTGCGCCGGGTTGCGGCCCCGCATGCGCAGCTGGAAGACGCAGTGGCTGCGGGAGGAGCGGTCGTTCAGCGCCGTCCGGGCCACCGAGCGGTTGGCGGCCGCCGTCTGCAGTAGCCCCAGCACCTTTTTTTGGGGGGACACACGGACACCCCGTTATCTACAGCCTTCATTGGGGACCCCAAAGCCATAGCCCTGAAAGGGGAACCCCAAAAGCAGTCTCCCTAAAATTGGGGCCCAAACCCATGGTCCTGAAAGGGGAACCCCAAAACGGCTCACCCCAAATTTGAGGACCCCAAAAAAGGGAACCTCAAAGGGCTCACCCCAAATTGGGGATCCCCAAAAAGGGGGGCCCCCAAACTGGTGGTCCCAAAAGGGGAACCCCAAATTGGGGGGTCCCAAACCCATAGCCCTGAAAGGGAACCCAAAAAGGGCTCACCCCAAATTGGGGGACCCCAAAAGGGACCCCAAAAAGGGGAACCCCAAAAGGGCTCACCCCAAATTGGGGACCCCAAAAAAGGGGAACCTCAAAAGGGCTCACCCCAAATTGGGGATCCCAAAAAGGGGGGCCCCCAACTGGTGGTCCTAAAAGGGGAACCCCAAATTGGGGGGTCCCAAACCCATAGGCCCTGAAAGGGGAACCCCAAAAAGGGCTCACCCCAAATTGGGGACCCCAAAAGGGAACCCCAAAAGGGCTCACCCCAAATTGGGGACCCCAAAAAAGGGGAACCTCAAAAGGGCTCACCCCAAATTGGGGATCCCAAAAAGGGGGGCCCCCAAACTGGTGGTCCAAAAAGGGGAACCCCAAATTGGGGGGTCCCAAACCCATAGCCCTGAAAGGGGAACCCCAAAAAGGGCTCACCCCAAATTGGGGACCCCAAAAGGGGAACCCCAAAAGGGCTCACCCCAAATTTGGCGACCCCAAAAAGGGGAACCCTAAAAGGGCTCACCCCAAATTGGGGACCCCAAAAAGGGGAACCCCAAAAGGGCTCACCCCAAATTTGGGGACCCCAAAAAGGGGAACCTCAAAAGGGCTCACCCCAAATTGGGGAACCCCAAAAAGGGGGAACCCCAAAAGGGCTCACCCCAAATTGGGGACCCCAAAAAGGGGAACCTCAAAAGGGCTCACCCCAAATTGGGGACCCCAAAAAGGGGGAACCTCAAAAAGGGCTCACCCCAAATTGGGGACCCCAAAAAGGGGAACCTCAAAAGGGCTCACCCCAAATTGGGGACCTCAAAAAGGGACCCTAAAAGGGCTCACCCCAAATTGGGGATCCAAAAAGGGGGGCCCCCAAACTGGTGGTCCTAAAAGGGGAACCCCAAATTGGGGGGTCCCAAACCCATAGCCCTGAAAGGGGAACCCCAAAAAGGCTCACCCCAAATTGGGGACCCCAAAAGGGGAACCCCAAAAGGGCTCACCCCAAATTGGGGAACCCCAAAAGGGGAACCCCAAAAGGCTCACCCCAAATTGGGGACCCCAAAAAGGGGAACACCAAAAGGGCTCACCCCAAATGGGGACCCCAAAAAGGGGAACCTCAAAAGGGCTCACCCCAAATTTGGGGACCCCAAAAAGGGGAACCCCAAAAGGGCTCACCCCAAATTGGGGACCCCAAAAAGGGGAACCTCAAAAGGGCTCACCCCAAATTGGGGACCCAAAAAGGGGGAACCTCAAAAAGGGCTCACCCCAAATTGGGGACCCCAAAAAGGGGAACCTCAAAAGGGCTCACCCAAATTGGGGACCCCAAAAAAGGGGAACCTCAAAAGGGCTCACCCCAAATTGGGGACCCCAAAAAAGGGAACCTCAAAAGGGCTCACCCCAAATTGGGGACCCCAAAAAAGGGGAACCTCAAAAGGGCTCACCCCAAATTGGGGATCCCAAAAAGGGGGGCCCCCAAACTGGTGGTCCTAAAAGGGGAACCCCAAATTGGGGGGTCCCAAACCCATAGCCCTGAAAGGGGAACCCCAAAAAGGGCTCACCCCAAATTGGGGACCCCAAAAAGGGGAACTCAAAAGGGCTCACCCCAAATTGGGGACCCCAAAAAGGGGGAACCCCAAAAGGGCTCACCCCAAATTTGGGGACCCCAAAAGGGGAACCTCAAAAGGGCTCACCCCAAATTGGGGACCCCAAAAAGGGGAACCTCAAAAGGGCTCACCCCCAAATTGGGGACCCCAAAAAGGGGAACCCCAAAAGGGCTCACCCCAAATTGGGGACCCCAAAAAAGGGGAACCTCAAAAGGGCTCACCCCAAATTGGGGACCCCAAAAAGGGGGAACCCCAAAAGGGCTCACCCCAAATTTGGGGACTCAAAAAGGGGAACCCCAAAAGGGCTCACCCCAAATTGGGGACCCCAAAAAAGGGGAACCCCAAAAGGGCTCACCCCAAATTGGGGACCCAAAAAAGAGGAACCTCAAAAGAGCTCACCCCAAATTGGAGATCCCAAAAAGGGGGGCCCCCAAACTGGTGGTCCCAAAAGGGGAACCCCAAATTGGGGGGTCCCAAACCCATAGCCCTGAAAGGGGAACCCCAAAAGGGCTCACCCCAAATTGGGGACCCCAAAAGTGGGGCCCCCAAACTGGTGGTCCTAAAAGGGGGATCCCCAAAAGGGGAACCCAAACCCATGGTCCTGAAAGTGGATCCCAAAAAGGGGGACCCCAAACTGGTGGTCCCAAAAGGGGGACCCCAAAAGGGAGACCCCAAACCCGTAGTCTTGAAAGGGGAAGCCCAAAAGGAGTCCCCCCAAACGGGGGGACCCCAAACTGGTGGTTTGAAAAGGGGAACCCCAAACTGTGGGACCAAAAAGGGGGACCCCAAACCCATAGCCCTGAAAGGGGAACCCCAAAAGGAGTCACCCCAAATTGGGGACCCCAAACCCATGGTCCTGAAAGGTGGACCCCAAAAGGGGGGACCCCAAAAGGGGGATCCCAAACTGGTGGTCCCAAATTGGGGGATCCCAAACCCATAGCCCTGAAAGGGGAACCCCAAAAGGAGTCACCCCAAAATTGGGGGCCCCAAACCCATGGTCCTAAAGGGGGGACCCCAAAAGGGGGGGACCCCAAACTGATGATCTGAAAAGGGGAACCCCGAACTGTGAGACCTAAAAGGGAGACCCCAAAAAGGTGAACCCCAAACCGGTGATCCCAAAAGGCGGATCCCCAAACGGGACCCCCAAAACTCCCCCCAAAATGGTATCCCCAAAGCAGTGACCCCCAAAAGTGTCCCCAACCCCCCCTACCCCCAAACTCTCCCCCCCCCCCCCCCTAATTCCCCCCCCCACCCCCAATTCAAGCTCTACAACAGGGTGGGAGAGGGAGAAAAATCTGGGGGTTCCCCTACCTCCTCCTCGGAGGCGACGGGGACGCAGCGGAGGTTGGGGACGTGCAGCTCCTCGCTGGCCGAACTGATCCGTCGATTTCCAGTTCGGCTCCGCGTTCCGATCGCCCGGCAAGCAAATCCCGGGAGGGATTCGTTGTAGATTTCCAAAAAGCTGGCGGTAAAATCATACTGCCCGCCGGCATCACGCCGAATCCCCCCCAAAAACCCCCCAAAAACCCCCCAAAATCCATAGTTTTGGTATGTTTTTACTCACTTCCCAGCCTTTTTCCGCCAATTCCCGGGCTCCCTGGAAAACCTGCCGCACCGCCCGCGGGGATCAGGCCCCTGCTTTCGGGATCCAGCGCGTCCGGGGCCCTCCATGGTGTAAGTTTTTCCGCTGCCCGTTTGTCCGTAAGCGAAGATGCAAACGTGATATCCGTCCAGCGCCGACTGCGAGGGGGGCGATTTGGGGGGGGGGGATTTAGGGGTTCAGGGGGGTCATTTAGGGGTTCGGGGGGGTGATTTTTTTTGGGGGGGGGGTTACCTGCACCAGCAAGGCGATCTCCTCGAAGACCTCCCGCTGCGAGGCGGTCGGGGGGAAGACGCGGTCGAAGCTGAAGTCATAACGGACGTCGCCTCGGCGTTCGCGCCCCACGTGAGACTTGGTTTTGGAGGGGGGGTCAAAAGATTTTGGGGGGTCAAAAGATTTTGGGGGGGTGGGGAAGATTTTGGGGGGGGGGTGGGGAAGATTTGGGGGGGGGTGGGGAAGATTTGGGGGGGGGAGTGGAGAAGATTGGGGGGGGGAGTGGAGAAGATTGGGGGGGGAGTGGAGAAGATTGGGGGGAGGGGAGAAGATTGGGGGGGGTGGAGAAGATTGGGGGGGGGAGTGGAGAAGATTGGGGGGGGAGTGGAGAAGATTGGGGGGGGGAGTGGAGAAGATTGGGGGGGGGTGGAGAAGATTTTGGGGGGGGTGGAGAAGATTTTGGGGGGGGTGGAGAAGATTTTGGGGGGGGTGGAGAAGATTTGGGGGGGGTGGAGAAGATTTGGGGGGGGTGGAGAAGATTTGGGGGCGGGGGGAGAAGATTGGGGGGGCGGGGAGAAGATTTGGGGGGGGGTCCCAAATCCTCCTCCCTACCCCGGGCGAGCGGGAGCCGCTAAACCCCCCCCCTTTTATCCTTAAAAATCGCATTTTTTTAGGCGCTGGCGCCGATTGAGCGCACGGGAGCGGGCTAACGCTAGCCCAGGGGTCCGTTACCCACAGAGACGCCCTTGGCCCCCCCAAATTGGGGTGAGCAAAGTGGGGGGGGGTGGGGGGCACCCCAAAACCCACTCACCTCCTCCGGCCTGGAGAGCACCAGCGCCTTGTTGTCCTCGGGGGGGAAGCGGAGATGCTCCAGGCCCTTCTGCCGCTCCTCTTCCTCGGGCAGCACCGGCCGGACGCGGCAGAAAACGCGGATGTTTCCCTAAAAAAAAGGGAAAAAACCGGGAATTTTGGGGGTACGGGGAAGGGGGTTTGGGATGGTTTCACCCCCCCCAAAATCCCCACACCCCCCCCCACTTTACTTTCAGCTCCTGGACGAGGTTGTGGAGCCGTCGCCGCTCCATCTCCAGGCGTGGAGCCGCTCCTCCTGCCGCCCCAGCCGCTGCTCCTGCGCCGCCGCCTGCGCCCGCAGCTCGGCCGCCTGCGTCGCCTGCCGCTGCGCCGCCGCCTGCGCCCCCGTCAGCTGCGCCTGGGGGGGGGTGAAAAAATTGGCGCCGGCGGGGGGAGAAAATCAGTCCCAGGTGCGTGGGGGGGTGAAAACCAGTACCGGTGGGGGGGGAACTGGTCCCGGTCATGGTGGGGGGGCAAACTGGCCCCAGTGGGGCAGAAAACCAGTCCCAGTGGGGGGGGAAACTGGTCCCGGTCATGGTGGGGGGGCAAACTGGGCCCAGTGGGGCAGAAAACCAGTCCCAGTTGTGATGGGGGGGTAAAAACCAGCCCCAGTGGGGGGGGGGAAACTGGTCCCGGTCAAGGTGGGGGGGCAAAACTGGCCCAGAGGGGCAGAAAACCAGTCCCAGTTGTGGTGGGGGGTAAAAACCAGCCCCAGTGTGGGGGGGAAACTGGTCCCGGTCATGGTGGGGGGGGCAAAACTGGCCCCAGTGGGGCAGAAAACCAGTCCCAGTGGGGGGGGAAACTGGTCCCGGTCATGGTGGGGGGGCAAAACTGGCCCCAGTGGGGCAGAAAACCAGTCCCAGTTGTGATGGGGGGGTAAAAACCAGCCCCAGTGGGGGGGGAAACTGGTCCCGGTCAAGGTGGGGGGGCAAAACTGGCCCCAGTGGGGCAGAAAACCAGTCCCAGTTGTGATGGGGGGGTAAAAACCAGCCCCAGTGGGGGGGGAAACTGGTCCCGGTCAAGGTGGGGGGGCAAAACTGGCCCCAGTGAGGCAGAAAACCAGTCCCAGTTGTGATGGGGGGGTAAAAACCAGTCCCAGTGGGGGGGAAACTGGTCCCCGGTCATGGTGGGGGGGCAAAACTGGCCCCAGTGGGGCAGAAAACCCAGTCCCAGTTGTGATGGGGGGTAAAAACCAGCCCCAGTGGGGGGGAAACTGGTCCCGGTCATGGTGGGGGGGCAAACTGGGCCCAGTGGGGCAGAAAACCAGTCCCAGTTGTGTTGGGGGTTAAGAACCAGCCCCAGTGGGGGGGAAAACTGGTCCCGGTCATGGTGGGGGGGCAAAACTGGGCCCAGTGAGGCAGAAAACCAGTCCCAGTTGTGATGGGGGGGTAAAAACCAGCCCCAGTGGGGGGGGAAACTGGTCCCGGTCATGGTGGGGGCAAAACTGGCCCCAGAGGGGCAGAAAACCAGTCCCAGTTGTGGTGGGGGGTAAAAACCAGCCCCAGTGGGGGGGGAAACTGGTCCCGGTCATGGTGGGGGGGCAAACTGGCCCCAGTGGGGCAGAAAACCAGTCCAGTGGGGGGGAAACTGGTCCCGGTCATGGTGGGGGGCAAAACTGGCCCCAGTGGGGCAGAAAACCAGTCCCAGTTGTGATGGGGGGGTAAAAACCAGCCCCAGTGAGGAGGAAAACTGGCCCCAGTTATAGGGGGGGGGGGCAAAAACTGCCCCTGGGAAGGGAAACTGGCCCCCATCATGGAGGGGGGAGCAAAACATGGTCCCAGTGGGCAGAAAACCAGTCCCAGTTGTAGTGGGGGTGAAAATTGTTCCAGTGAGGGGGAAACTGGCCCCAGTTATGGTAGGGGGGCAAAAACCATCCCTGGGGGGGGGGAACTGGCCCCCATCATGGTGGGGGGGGCAAAACATGGCCCCAGTGTGGGGAGAAAACCAGTCCCAGTTGTGGTGGGGGGGCTAAAGTGTTCCCAGTGGGGGGGAAATTGGCCCTGATCATGGTGGGGGGGCAAAAACCAGCCCCAGTGGGGGAAAACTGGCCCCAGTTACGGTGGGGGGGGGAGGGGCAAAAACCAGCCCCAGTGGGGGAAAAACTGGCCCCAGTTATGGGGGGGGGGGGCCAAAAACCAGCCCAGTGGGGGGAAAACTGGCCCCAGTGGGGCAGAAACCAGTCCCAGTTGGGGGGGGGGGGGGGGGGGTGAAAAACCGTTCCCAGTAGGGGGCAAACTGGCCCCTCCATGGCACTTTGGGTCTGAAAATGGATTAATTGGTGCAACCCCCCTTCTTTTTCTTAATTTTTTTTGAAGAAAAGCAAGAAGAAGCCCCCCCCCAGCCCAGGACCCACCTCCATCTCCTCCAGCCTCGCGGTCAAATCCCGCACCCGCCCTTCGGCCTCGACCAGCGCCCGCCCGCGCCGCTCCACCTCCTCCTCCAACCTCCGCTTCTCCGCCGCCCAAATCCTCCGCCTCGCGCCGCCGCCGTCCCGACTCCTCCCGGCAGACGAGCAGCTCCGCGCTCAGCGTCCTGGGGTGGGTCAAAAATAAGAAGGGGGGGGCTGAACCCCCAAAATTTTTAAGGGGTTCAGGGATGGGGCTTACCCCAGGCGATGGTTGAGGTCGTTTTCCCGGGATTCCCGTTCCCGCAGATCCCGTTGGAGCGTTTCCAGTCGTTGTCGGAGTTCCCGGTTTTCCCCGTCCAACCCCCGGGCCTTTTCCCGGCAGCCCCCCAGCGCTGCCCGCAGGTCGCTCACTTGGCCCTTCAGGTCCCAGGGGGGGCGTTTGGGGCGGGGGGGGCCTGCTGACGGCGGGGGGGCGCCTGCGGGGACACGGTGGGGGGGGTTTGGGGACACTTCAGGGGGTGTTGGGGACAGGGGAGGGGGAGTTGGAAGCACTGGACGGATATGGGAGGAGGGACTGGGGAGACTGGGGGGGCTTGGGGATATGGGGGAGGGAGTTGGGGACACTAGGGGGGTGTTGGGGACATGGGCGGGGGGCTTGGGGACACCAGGGGGCGTTGGGGACATGGGCGGGGGGCTTGGGGACACCAGGGGGGCGTTGGGGACATGGGCGGGGGGCTTGGGGACACCAGGGGGGCGTTGGGGACATTGGAGGGGCTTGGGGACATGGGAGAGGGAGGTTGGGGGCACTGAGGGGGCCTTGGAGACACTGGGGGGGCTCTGGGGACATGGGCGGGAGGATTGGGGACACTGGGGGCGTTGGGGACATGGGCGGGAGGATTGGGGACACTGGGGGGCGTTGGGGACACCAGTGGGGCGTTGGGGACATGGGAGAGGGGGGTTGGGGCACTGAGGGGACATTGAGGACAGCTGGGGGGGCCTTGGGGACATGGGCGGGAGGATTGGGGACACCGGGGGGGCTCTGGGGACATGGGCGGGAGGATTGGGGACACTGCGGGGGGAGGGGTTGGGGACACCAGTGGGGCGTTGGGGGCACTGAGGGGACATTGGGGACACCAGGGAGGCTCTGGGGACATGGGCGGGGGGATTGGGGACACCAGTGGGGCCATTGGGGACATGGGAGAGGGGGTTGGGGGCACTGGGGGGGCCTTGGGGACACCAGGGGGCTCTGGGGACATGGGCGGGGGGACTGAGGACACCGGGGGGGCTCTGGGGACATGGGCGGGGGATTGGGGACACCAGCGGGGCCACTGGGGACATGGGAGAGGGGGGTTGAGGGCACAGGGGGGCCTTGGGGACACCAGGGGGGCTCTGGGGACATGGGCGGGGGGACTGAGGACACCGGGGGGGGGGGGAGTTGGGGACGCCGGGACAAGGGAGGGAGACTTGGGGACACCGGGACGGTTCCCCCGTCACTCACCCACGCGCGGGGCGGCTGCAGCCGACGCCGCCTTTCGGGGAGCTGCTGGGGGGACATGGGGGGGGGGGTTGCCCCCCCCGCCCTGCTCAGCTCCCAGTAAGGGACTGGGAGGAGGCCTCGCCCCCCCAGTCCCATCCCAGTTCCGCCCCCCCCCGCCCCAGTGCCCCCGTACCGGGCCTGGACGCTGCCGCCACGCTGAGGGCCTTGAGCGGGGCTCGACCACGACCCGCCGCGACGGAGGCCGCGGGCCGGGCCCGTTTCTGTGAGGGGAGAGCGGGCGGTGAGGCCGGGGCGGCGGGGCCTTGAGCGGGGCTCCGGGCCGCAACCCACCTGCTCGGGCACCGCCGCCGCCTCCTGTCCGGCCGCCGGGCGCTTGGCCCGGGCACCGCGCACCGGCAGGCGGGAGAGAACCGGGCCGGGGCCGCCGCCGGGCGCCGCCGCTTCCTCCCGCAGGGCCCCGCCGGGAGGAGCCGAAGCAGCCGCCGCCGCCATCTTCCCCGCTCGTCTTCAAACTGACTAAGGTCGCGCGTTGATTGGTCGCGTCGCCGCCAATCGTCGCCCCCGCTTTGCGCCACCGCCCCGCCCCCGAGCGTCTCCGCCAATCGCCGCTCTCCGACCCGCGTCGCCGAACCAATCCGCCGCGAGAAGCTGGCTTGGCGTCCCCCTTCGCATCACGTGATGCCGCTCCGGCCGCTCCCGCCAGGCGCAACGGCCGGCGAAGGGCGGGGCGGGAAGGCGGGGTCTGGGGCGGGGAAGAAGGGCGGAGCCTGCGCGACGGGGCGGGGCCAGGGGGCTGGCGGGGCAACAAGCTGCGTCCCCGCAATTGGGGGCGGAGTCTGCGCGGGGCGGAGCCGAGGGGCGGGGTCTCCGCGGCGGCGGGGGGCGCGGCCTGCGGCTGGAGGGCAGCGGCGGGGGGCGGGGTGAGTTAAGGGGCGGGGCGGTGGGCGTGGCCTGGGCGGCGGGGGCGCGGCCTGCGGCTGGAGGACAGCAGCGGGGGGCCGGGGCGCTAAGGGGCGGGGCGGAGGGCGTGGCCTGGGCGGCGGGGGCGGGGCCAGGGGGGCCGCACCGGGGGGCCGGGGGCAGTTGGGGGGGGACAGCACCGGGGGGGGGGTGGGGGGGGGCAGAGCCGGGGCAGCCCCGTGTCCCCCCCCCGTCCTGGGGCCGGTGCCCGCGGGGGTCCCCGGGGGGGGGTCCCCGGTGCCGCCGTCCCTCCGCGCCCCCCCTGGCCCCCCCCTCCCGCCGCCGCCGCCGCTGCTGCTGCGTCACGGCCCCGCGCTGCCGCCGCTGGCCCGGCCCGGCCGCTCGGCCCCGCCGCCGCCGGTAAGGGGGGGCCGGGACCCCGGGACACCCCCCCCCCCGCCGGCCCGGAGCCCCCGCCGGGACCCCCCGGTCCACCCCCCCGGTCGGGGGTGGGGGTTGGGGGGGGAGACCTCCCTGGACGGGACCCCCCCGCTGCCTGCGTGAGCCCCCCCCGACCGGGACCCCCCCCCCAACCCGGGGCCCCCCCGACCGGGACAGCCCCCCCCAAAACGGGACCCCCCCGCAAACCGGGATCCCCCCCCCCAGTCTGGGAGAGCCCCCCCCAAACCGGCCCCCCCCAAACGGGGACACGCCCCCCAGACTGGGACCCCCCCAAAACAGGGCCCCTCCCAAACTGGGACACCCCAAAACCGGGACGCTCCCCCATCCTGGAAGCCCCCCCCAACCGGGACCCCTCCCAAACTGGGACCCCCCGAACTTGAGTCCCCCGATCAGGATCACCCCCAAACTGGGACCCGCCCCCATCCCAGCATCAGCCCCCCCCCCAAACTGGGACCCCCCCCAAGACCCTGCATGGCTGCCTCCCCCCAAACTGGGAGCCCCCCCATCCCAGCCTGACACACCCCCCCCAGACTGGACCCCCCCAAACTGGGAGCCCCTCCAAGACCCTGCATGACCCCTCCCCATTTTGGGACCCCCCAAACTGCGACCCCCCCCCATCCCAGCATGAGCCCGCCCCCCGAAACTGGGAGCCCCTCCCAAAATGGGAGCCCCCCCATCCCAGCATGACCCCCCCCAACAAGACCGGACCTCCCCAAACTGGCAGCCCCTCCCAAAATGGGAGCCCCCCCCATCCCAGCATGACCCCCCCACCAAGACCGGACCCCCCCAAACTGGGAGCCCCCCTAGACTGGACCCCCCCCCAGACTGGGAGCCCCCCCAAGACCCTGCATCACCCCATCCCCCCCAAACTGGGAGCCCCCCCCAAACTGGGAGCCCTCCCCAAACTGGGAGCCCTCCCCAAACTGGGAGCCCCCCCAGACTCGACCCCCCTGAGACTGGGAGCCCCCCCCAAACCGGGACCCCCCCAAACTGGGACCCCCCCCATCCCCATTCCTTGGAGGGGGTTTCCCCAGATCCCCCCCCCCCCCAATTCCCATTTTGGGGGGGTGGGGGGTGGGGGCGGTGGTGTCCAGACCTGGGGGGGGGTTCCCCCCAAATCCAACCCCCGCCCCTCCCCAGGCACCCAGGATGTGATGGCGAGCGAAACGGGGGTCCCCCCCCCCCGCCCCCCCCGCTGCCCCCCCCCGACCCCCCCAACCCCCCCCGATTTTGGGAGGGCCAGGACGTCCTCGCCCGCTGGACCGACGGCCTCCTCTACCTGGGCACCATCAAAAAGGTGGGTGCCCCCCCCCCAAAAAAAAAACCCCTACCCCTCCCCCAGAGGATCCCCCCATTTTAGGACCCCCCCCTTTTTTAAACCCCCCGCCTTTTTTTAACCAACCCCCCCTTTTTTTTTATACCCCCCCTTTTTTTCTATACCCCCCCCAGGTGGACGCGGGGCGTCGGGGCTGCCTGGTGCAATTCGAGGATAATTCCCAATTCCTCGTTCTCTGGAAGGACATCAGCCCCGGTAAGCGCTTCCCCTTAATTAACCACCCCTTTTTTAATTAATTATCCCCCTCTTAATTACTTACAACCCCCCCTTCATTAATTACCCCCCCCCCAATTACCCCCCCCCCCCCCCTTGCAGCAGCGGTGCCGGGCGAGGAGCAATCCTGCTGCGTCTGCTCCGGCCAAGCCCTGAACCCCGAAAACCTCCTGGTTCGCTGCGAAAAATGCGGTCATGGTAAGTAACCCCCCCCCCGACACCCCCAAACCCTCCCTTTCCACCTTCCTAAGCACCCCCAAATTTAAACAAACCCCCCCAAATAACACCCCCCCCCCCCCAAAAAGCCTACCACCAGCAGTGCCACCTCCCCGCCGCCCACCCCGCCGGCCCCTGGATGTGTCGTCGCTGCGTCTTCGCCGTCGCCACCAAGGTGAACCCCTAAATCTGAAGGTCTTCAAATGATCTTTTTGAGGTGGGGGGGGTACCCCAATATTCATTTCTTTTCAGAGAGGGGGGGCTCTCAAGAAGGGCCCCCACGCCAAGGCGATGCTCAGCATGAAAACCGTCCTCCCCTACCAGCTCAAGACCCTGGAGTGGGACCCCCCCCACCTCGCCAACCGCCAGCAGTGCTACTGCTATTGCGGGGGGCCCGGAGAGTGAGTACGGACCCCCCCACTTTGAAAATTTTGGGGTACCCCCCCTTAAAAAGACTTTTAACCCCCCCCCCCCAAAAGGTGGAATTTGAAGATGCTGCAGTGCCGGAGCTGCGCCCAGTGGTTCCACGAAGCCTGCACCCAGTGCCTGAGCAAACCCCTGCTCTACGGGGACCGGTGGGTTTTGGGGGGGTCCCTAGGGTGGGGGGGGGGGTAAAGGGGTCCCTCCCCACCCTTAATTTTGGGGGGGGGTGTTCCCCTCGTTTGAAATATTCGGGGCTCGCCCCAGGTTTTACGTCTTCGAGTGCTGCGTCTGCACCGGAGGGGCTGAGAGCGTCCGGCGGCTGCCGCTGCGATGGTGAGGGGGGGGGCACCCAGTCTGGACCCCCCCCGGGGCACCCCCCAGATCTGACACCCCCCTATGGTACCCCCAGACCTGGCACCCCCACCCATGGCACCCCCAGACCCTGGCACCCCACCCATGGCACCGCCAGATCTGACCCCGCTCCCATGGCACCCCCAGATCTGGCACCCCCAGATCTGACCCCCCCCTCATGGCACCCCCAAATCTGGCACCCCCACCCATGGCACCCCCAGGTCTGACACCCCCAGATCCGGCACCACCCCGCCATGGCACCCCCAGATCCAACACCCCCCCCCATGGCACCCACCAAACCTGGCACCCCCAGATCCAACACCCCCACCATGGCACCCCCAAAGCTGGCACCCCCAGATCCAACACCCCCCCCATAGCACCCCCAGACCTGGCACCCCCAGATCCGCACCCCCCATGGCACCCCCAGATCTGGCACCCCCCCCATGGCACCCCCAAATATGGCACCCCACCCATAGCACCCCCTGACCTGGCACCCCCCCCATGGCACCCCCAAATCTGGGAGCCCCAGGTCTGGCACCCCCAGATCCGACACCCCCCCCCCACATGGCACCCCCTGAGCTGGCACCCCCCCCATGGCACCCCCAAATCTGGCACCCCCCATGGCACCCCCAGATCCAACACCCCCCCTATGGCACCCCCAGACCTGGCACCCCACCCATGGGGACCCCCCCCCCACAATCTGACACCCATAGGGCACCCCCAAACCAGCACCCCTGGGCCCCCCCAAATCCAGGCCCCCAACAACCCCCCCTTATCCAGCCCCCTCCGAGGGTCCCCCCACCCCCTCCCATCCACCCAGCACCCCATGTTTTTGGGGACCCCCCCGGAACACCCTCCCCCCCATCACCCCATATTTTTGGGGGACACTTCCCCTCATCCCCCCCTATTTTTTTGGGGGCCCCCCAATATTTTTTGGGGTCCCCTCATATTTTCGGGGCCCCCCCCAGGGATCACATCCCCCACCCATCACCCCATGTTTCTTGGGGATCTCCCCAAAGACCCTCCCCCCCATCACCCCATATTTTTGGGGGACACCCTCCTTCTCATCCTCCCATATTTTTGGGGGGCCCCCCAATATTTTTGGGGGCCCCCTCCATATTTTCAGGGTCCCTCCAGGGGTGCCATCCCCCACCCATCACCCCATGTTTCTTGGGGATCTCCTCAAAGACCCTCCCCCCCATCCCCCCATATTTTTGGGGGACACCTTCGCCTCATCACCCTGTATTTTTGGGGGGGCCCCCCAATATTTTCGGGGTCCCCCCCAGGGTGGACGTCGCCCACCTCATCCTCTACCACCTGAGCGTCTGCTGCAAGAAGAAATATTTCGACCTGGAGCGGGAGATCCTGCCCTTCGCCAACGCCAACTGGGACGCCCTCCTGCTGGGCCAGGTATCGGGGTCCCCCTGCACCCCAAAACCCGGGGGGGGGTTTGGGGGGGCTGCTCTTAAACCCCACCCCCCACCCCTTTTTTCTCCCTGCAGCTCGCTGAGACCCCCAAGGGGGAGCGCTACGGGCAGCTGCTGGGGGCTCTCAGCAGCCACAAGGACAGGTGGGGGCACCCCGAAACCTGCCTGCACCCCCAAATGGCTGCTGACCCGCTCCTGCACCCCCAAAACCTGCCTGCACCCCCAAATGGCTGCTGACCTGCTCCTGCACCCCTAAAACCTGCCTTCACCCCCAAATCGCTGCTCATCGCCTCCTGAACCCCCAAAATCTGCCTGCACCCCAAATCACTGCTCACCCCCTCCTGCACCCCCAAATCACTGCAGAGCCCCTCCTGCACCCCAAAACCTGCCTGCACCCCCAAATCGCTGCTCACCCCCTCCTGCACCCCTAAAACCTGCCTGCACCCCCAAATTGCTGCTCACCCCCTCCTGAACCCCCAAAACGTGCCTGCACCCCCAAATTGTTGCTCACCCCCTCCTGAACCCCTAAAACCTGCCTGCACCCCCAAATCGCTGCTCACCCCCTCCTGCACCCCTAAAACCTGCCTGCACCCCCAAATTGCTGTTGACCCGCTCCTGCACCCCTAAAACCTGCCTGCACCCCCAAATCTCTGCTGACCCCCTCCTGCACCCCCAAAACATGCCTGCACCCCCAAATTTTTGCTCACACCCTCCTGAACCCCCCAAATCCACCTGCACCCCGAATCGCTGCTGACCCCCTCCAGCACCCCCAAATCACTGCAGAGCCCCTCCTGCACCCCAAAACCTGCCTGCACCCCCAAACCCCGCTGTCCCCCCAAATCCCCTCAGGCCCCCAACGCCCCCTGCACCCCTAAACCCCCCAAGCCTCCCAAACTCCCTGGAGCCCCCCCAAAACCCCCTGGAGCCACCCCAACCCCCCCCTGCACCCCCAAACCCTGCTGCACCCCCAAACCCCCCCAGCCCCCCAAAGTCCCTGGAGCCGCCCAAAGCCCCGTCCCCCCAAATCCCCCCAGACCCCCCAAAACTCCCTGGAGACCCCCCAAACCCCACGCAGTCCCCCCAAACCCCCGGTCCCCCCAAATCCCCCCCTGCACCCCCATACCCCCCTGCACCCCCATACCCCCAAACCTCCCCAGCCCCCCCCAACTCCCTGGAGCCCCCGCACCCCCAACCCCCCCCAGCCCCCCCAAACTCCCCCGTCCCCCCAAATCCCCCCCTGTACCCCCAAACCCCCCTGTACCCCCAAACTCCCCCAGCCCCCCCAAAACCCCCCTGGAGCCTCCCCTAGCCCTCCCCTGCACCCCCAAACCCCGCTGCACCCCCAAGCCCCTCCCAGCCCCCCCCACTCCCTGGCGCCCCCCCAAACCCCTCCCTGCACCCCCAAACTCCCTGGAGCCCCCCCCCCCAAACCCCCCCAGCCCCCCCAAACACCCCTCTTGCACCCCCAACCCTCCCTGTCCCCCCAAATCCCCCCAACCCCTCCCTGCACCCCCAAACCCCCCCAGCGCCCCAACACCCCCCTGCACCCCCAACACCCCCAACACCCCCCTGCACCCCCAAACCCCCCAGCGCCCCAACACCCCCCTGCACCCCCAAACCCCCCAGCGCCCCAACCCCTCCCTGCACCCCCAAACCCCCCCAGCGCCCCAACCCCTCCCTGCACCCCCAAACCCCCCCAGCGCCCCAACAGCCCCCTGCACCCCCAAACCCCCCCAGTCCCCCAACCCCTCCCTGCACCCCCAAACCCCCCAGCGCCCCAACCCCTCCCTGCACCCCCAAACCCCCCAGCGCCCCAACCCCTCCCTGCACCCCCAAACCCCCCCAGCCCCCCAACCCCTCCCTGCACCCCCAAACCCCCCCAGCGCCCCAACACCCCCCTGCACCCCCAAACCCCCCCAGCCCCCAACCCCTCCCTGCACCCCCAAACCCCCCCAGCGCCCCAACACCCCCCTGCACCCCCAAACCCCTCCAGCCCCCAACCCCTCCCTGCACCCCCAAACCCCCCCAGCGCCCCAACACCCCCCTGCACCCCCAAACCCCTCCAGCCCCCAACCCCTCCCTGCACCCCCAAACCCCCCCAGCGCCCCAACAGCCCCCTGCACCCCCAAACCCCCCCAGTCCCCCAACCCCTCCCTGCACCCCCAAACCCCCCAGCGCCCCAACCCCTCCCTGCACCCCCAAACCCCCCCAGCGCCCCAACACCCCCCTGCACCCCCAAACCCCCCAGCGCCCCAACCCCTCCCTGCACCCCCAAACCCCCCCAGCCCCCCAACCCCTCCCTGCACCCCCAAACCCCCCCAGCGCCCCAACACCCCCCTGCACCCCCAAACCCCCCCAGCGCCCCAACAGCCCCCTGCACCCCCAAACCCCCCCAGTCCCCCAACCCCTCCCTGCACCCCCAAACCCCCCCAGCGCCCCAACCCCTCCCTGCACCCCCAAACCCCCCCAGCGCCCCAACACCCCCCTGCACCCCCAAACCCCCCAGCCCCCAACCCCTCCCTGCACCCCCAAACCCCCCCAGCGCCCCAACACCCCCCTGCACCCCCAAACCCCCCAGCGCCCCAACCCCTCCCTGCACCCCCAAACCCCCCCAGTCCCCCAACCCCTCCCTGCACCCCCAAACCCCCCCAGCCCCCCAACGCCTCCCTGCACCCCAAACCCCCCCTAGCCCCCCAACCCCTCCCTGCACCCCAACCCCCCCCAGCGCCCCAACACCCCTCTGCACCCCCAAACCCCCCCAGCGCCCCAACACCCCCCTACACCCCCAAATGCCCCCAGCCCCCCAACCCCTCCCTACACCCCCAACCCCCCCTGCACCCCAACCCCCCCCCCCCAGAGCCCCCCCAAAACCTTTCCCCCCCCCCCAGGTTCATCTCCGGGCGGGAGATCAAGAAGCGCAAGGGGCTCTTCGGGCTGCACACGCGGGCGCCCCCCCCGTTGCCCCCCAATTTTTTGGGGGGGCCCCCCCCGGCCGCCCCCCCTCCGCTCACCGACAGCAGGTGAGCGGCCGAGGCCGCCCTCCGCCCTGCTAGGTAACGGCGGGGGGACGCGGGCGGTGGGTTTGGGGGTGCCCCCCCCCCTTCCCTACCTACACACACCCCCCCCCGAATTTTGGGGGGGGGGCCCCCCCCCCAAAAAAAATCGGGCAGGATAAGGAGGGTCTCTTACAGCTTCCCCTCAGGGCAGGGAAGAGGGGGGGCCCGCCGGCGCCCACCCCCCCGCCGCGCCCAGGTAAGCCCCCCCCACCCCCACCCCTAAAATCAGCCCCCCAACATTTTGGGGGTCCCCTCCCCCCCACTTTTTCACTCCCCCCCCCCCCCCAGGGCCCCCCCGGCGGCTCCTACAACTTCCGACGCACCGACGCCCGCTGCCCCCCCAGGTTTGGGGGGGGTCGGGGGGGGGGGTTTGGGGGGGCTGGGGGGATTTTGGGGGGGTCTGGGAGGGGGCCTCTGAGGAGATTTGGGGGGGCTGGAAGGGTTTGGGGGGGCTCAGGGGGTGTTGGAGGGGGTTTGGGGGGGTTCTGGGGGGGGCTCTGGGGAGGTTTTGGGGGGACTGGAGGGGTTTTGGGGGGTCGGGGGGG
The DNA here is from genome assembly GCF_964195595.1 of Calonectris borealis. Taxonomy (NCBI): domain Eukaryota; kingdom Metazoa; phylum Chordata; class Aves; order Procellariiformes; family Procellariidae; genus Calonectris; species Calonectris borealis. The sequence continues at coordinate 316,229 of NC_134344.1, read as the reverse complement.
GTTGGGGGGGCTCAGGGGATTTTGGGGGGGGCCTGGGGGGGGCCTCTGGGGGGATTTGGGGGGGCTGGAGCGGTTTGGGGGGGCTCAGAAGGGTCTTCAAGGGATGGGGGGGTTTGGGGGGGCTCAGGGGGTGTTGGGGGCCTGGGGGGATTTGGGGGGCTGGAGGCGTTTGGGGAGGTCCTGAGGGTTTGGGGGGGCTGGGGGAGGTTTTGGGGGGCTCCCCCCCCCGTTTTAACGCCCCCCCCCAGCACCCCCATCCGGATGTTCGCTTCCTTCCACCCCTCCGCCAACACGGCCCCCAGCCTCAGGTGGGCACTGGGAGGACTGGGCCATACTGGGAGGGCGGGGGGGGGCTGTATTGAGAGCACTGGGCCATACTGGGAGGGCGAGGGGGGCCGTACTGGGAGGACTGGGCCATACTGGGGGTGGGGGGGCTTACTGGGAGGACTGGGCCATACTGGGAGGCTTGGGGGCCTGTACTGGGAGGACTGGGCCATACTGGGAGGGCTCAGGGCCTGTACTGGGAGGAGGGCGGGCCATACTGGGAGGGCTGGGGGCCTATACTGGGAGGGCAGGGGCCATACTGGGAGGGGTGGGACCATACTGGAAGGGCTGGGGGGGCCATACGGGGAGAACTGGGCCATACTGGGAGGGCTGGGGCTGGACTGGGAGTGATGGGGACCCCCGGGGTCGTAGGGAGGGACCCCGGGACCATATGGGAACCCCCAGGGCCATATGGGGACCCCCCAGTTCCATATAGGGACCCTCAGGACCATACAGGGACCCCCCCAGGCTGTATAGGGGCCCTCAGGGATGTATAGGGACCCCCAGGGCCATATGGGACCCCCCCAGGGCTCTATAGAACCCCCCCAGGGCTGTATACGGTCACACCAGGACCATATAGGGACCCCCAGGGCCATATAGGACCCTCCCCGGGCTATATGGGACCCCCCAGGGCTGTATAGGAACCCCCAAGGGCCATATAGGGACCCCCACGGCTATATGGGGACCTCTGGGGCTATATGGGGTGCCCAGAACTTATAGGGCTCCCTAAGGCCATATGGAACCCCCCAACGCTGTATAGGAACCCTCAGGGTCATATGAGACCCCCCAGGGCTATATAGGGACCCCCAGAACCATATGGGACCCCCAAGGGCCATATAGGGACCCCCCCAGGGCCATATAGGGACCTCTGGGGCCATATGGGACCCCCCCAAGGCTGTACAGGGACCCTCAGGGACGTATAGGGACCCCCAGGGCCATATGGGACCCCCCCAAAGGCTGTATAGGGACCCTCAGGGATGTATAGGAACCCTCAGGGCCATATGGGACCCCCCCAGGGCCATATGGGACCCCGCAAGGCTGTATAGGGACCCTCAGGGATGTATAGGAACCCTCAAGGCCATATAGGACCCCCTAGGGCTATATAGGACCCCCCTAGGGCCATACGGGACCCCCCAAGGCTGTACAGGGACCCTCAGGGCCATATGGGACTCCCCCCCAGGAATCTATAGGCCCCCCCAAGTCCCCTATAGCCCCCCCCCAGGGCCATATAGGGACCTCTGGGGCCATATGGGACCCCCCCCCGGTCCCCTATAGCCCCCCCCCGGGCCATATAGGGACCTCTGGGGCCATATGGGACCCCCCTAGGAATCCATAGGCCCCCCCCGGTCCCCTATAGCCCCCCCGGGCCATATAGGGATCTCTGGGGCCATATAGGGACCCCCCTAGGAATCTATAGGCCCCCCCAGTCCCCTATAGCCCCCCCCCAGGGCCGTATAGGGACCCCCCTAGGAATCTATAGGCCCCCCCGGTCCCCTATAGCTCCCCCCCAGGGCCATATAGGGACCTCTGGGGCCATATAGGGACCCCCCTAGGAATCTATAGGCCCCCCCCGGTCCCCTATAGCCCCCCCCAGGGCCATATAGGGACCCCCCTAGGAATCTATAGACCGCCCCCGGTCCCCTATAGCCCCTCCCCAGGGCCATATAGGGACCCTCCTAGGGATCTATAGGCCCCCTCGGTCCCCTATAGCCCCCCCCCGGGCCATATAGGGACCCCCCTAGGAATCTATAGGCCCCCCCGGTCCCCTATAGCCCCCCCCCAGGGCCATATAGGGACCCTCCTAGGAATCTATAGGCTCCCCCCCGTCCCCTATAGCCCCCCCCAGGGCCATATAGGGACCCCCCTAGGAATCTATAGGCCCCCCCGGTCCCCTATAGCTCCCCCTGGGCCATATAGGGACCCTCCTAGGAATCTATAGGCCCCCCCGGTCCCCTATAGCTCCCCCTGGGCCATATAGGGACCCCCCTAGGAATCTATAGGCCCCCCCGGTCCCCTATAGCTCCCCCTGGGCCATATAGGGACCCTCCTAGGAATCTATAGGCCCCCCCGGTCCCCTATAGCTCCCCCTGGGCCATATAGGGACCCTCAGGACCATATGGGACCCCCCCAGGAATCCATAGGGCCCCCCCCCCCCAAAATCTCCCTCTCCCGCAGCGCCGCCGCCAGCCCGGACCCCGAAAGCGAGAGCCCCGAGCGCCCCCCCCGCCGCCCCCCCCCCGCCCGCCCCAAGCGCCGCCCCTCCCCCCCGCCCCCCGCCCCGCCCCCCCCCGCCCCGCCCCCCGCCCCCCCCCGCGGGGGTCCCACCCGTGTCCTCGCCCGGCGGGTGACGCTGGACGGGACCGTCCAGTACCTGGTGGAGTGGGGGGGGGGGGGGATGCTCTGAGACCCTCCCCCCCCCTTAATTATTTTGGGGGGGGGGGAGGGGGGGGACCCCAAAAAACCGCCCCCCCGCCCGGGCTTTGAGCGCAAAAAATTTATTTTTATCATTCTGGAGATATTTAAAGGGGGGGGGGAGGGGCACCCCCCGTGTCCCCCCCCTCCCCCCACGTTGTGCCCCCCCCCCAATAAACGGCTCAAGGGCAGCGCGGCCTCCTGTGGTTTGTGGGGGGCTGCCCCTCCCCCCCCCATAGCTCCCCTCCCCCACTTTGGGGTCCCCCATTTGTGTGTGACCCCCCCCTCCCCCACTTTGGGGTCCCCCATTTAGGTGTGACCCCCCCCCTCCAAATTTGGGGGTCCCTCCCCAATGTCTGTGTCCCCACAAATTGGTCTCCCCCAGTTGGGAGGGGTCTCCCCCCAGTTTGGGGTGCCCCCCCAATTTGGGGTGCCCCCTCCCAATTTGGGGTGCCCCCTCCCAAATCGTGTCCCCCCCCGCCTCTAATTTGCATGTTCCCCCCCCCAAATTTGTGTGTGTGGGGGTCCCCCCACTTAAGGGGGTCCCCCCCATTTAAGGGGGTCCCCCTATTTGAGGGGACCCCCCCTCAGATTTGGGGGTCCCCTCCAATTCGGGGGTGTGTCTCTCGTTTGTGTGTGTCCCCCCCCCAAATTTGGGGGTGTCCCCCGCAATTTGTGTCCCCCTCCAGTTGTGCTCCCCCCTGCCCCAATTTGTCTGGGTCCCCCCCAAATTCAGGGCCTCCCCCAATTTGGAGGGGGGCCCCCAATTTGCGGCCCCCCCCCAATTTGCATCCCCCCATTTTTGGGGTCCCCCCCCAGTTTCCATGTGTCCCCCCCCCCATTTTGAGGGGCCCTCCCCAATGTGTGCGTCCCCAAATTTCAGGGTCCCTCCCCCATCTTCGGGGTCCCCCCCCATCTTCGGGGTCCCCCCCCCATCTTCGGGGTCCCCCCCCAATTTTGGGGTCCCCCCCCAATTTTGGGGGGGTCAGGGGGGGACGCTGTCCTGCACCCAGCGCAGGTAGGGGGGGTTCCCCTGGGCCACCGGCACTGCCACCACCTCGGCCACCTCGTAGGGGTGCGCGGACCTGGGGGGGGGGTGGGGGGACACGGGGGGGTCAGGGGGGGCGTGGCACCCTGTCACCCCCCCCCCCGTGTCACCCCGTCACCCCCCCACCCCCCCCCCGGGTCTCACCGCACGAATTCGGCCAGCGCCGGGATCCGGGAGCTGCGGGTCTTGATCATCTGGGGGGGGGGGGAGAGGGGACACTTGGGGACACTTGGGGACACTTGGGGACACTTGGGGACCCCTTTGGGACATTGGGGGGGACACCCTGGGGACAGCCCGGGGATATTGGGGGCACCACAGGGACACTGGGGACAGCCCAGGGACACTGGGGACACCCTGGGGACATTGGGGGGACACTGGGGACACCCCAGGGGCCACCATGGGAACATTGAGAACAATGTGGGGACACCCTGGGGACACCCCGGGGATATTGGGGACATCATGGGGACAGTGGGGACACCCTGGGGACATCGGGGGGGACACTGGGGACACCCCAGGGGACACTGGGGCCACCATGAGAACATTGAGGACAATGTGGGGACACCCTGGGGACACCCCAGGGATATTGGGGACACCACGGGGACACTGGGGACAGCCCAGGGACGCTCTGGGGACACCGGGGACACCCTGGGGACACTGGGGACACCCTGGGGACATTGGGGGGACACTGGGGAAACCCCAGGGGACACCATGGGAACATTGAGGACAATGTGGGGACACCCTGGGGACACCCTGGGGATATTGGGGACATCATGGGGACACTGGGGACAGCCCAGGGATGCTCTGGGGACACTGGGGACACCCTGGGGACACTGGGGACACCCTGGGGACATTGGGGGGACACTGGGGACAGCCCAGAGATATTGGGGACATCCTGGGGACACTGGGGACCCCAGGGACACTATGGGGACATTGAGGACAATGTGGGGACACCCCGGGGATATTTGGGACACCATGGGGACATTGTGGGGACACTGGGGACACCAAGAGGACACTGGGGACACCCAGGGGACACCGGGGACACCCTGGGGACACCAAGGGGGACACTGGGGACACCCAGGGGACACCCAGGGGACACTGGGGACACTGGGGACACCCTGGGGACACCCTGGGGACACCAAGGGGACCCTGGGGACACCAAGGGGACACTGGGGACACCCAGGGGACACCCAGGGGACACTGGGGACACTGGGGACACCACTCACCAGCAGGACCTCGCTGTCCTCCTCCACCTTCCCCTTCCACTCGTAGCTGGGGGGGGAGGGGACGGGGACGTGGGGGGGGGGCCCGGCCACCCCCGTGTCCCCCCCCGTGTCCCCATGTCCCCCCATCATCACCCCCCAGCCCCGTGTCCCCCCACTGCCCCCATGTCCCCCCCATGTCCCCGTGTCTCCCCGTCCCTGTGTCCCCCCATCCCCCCCTGTCCCCCCGTGTCCCCCCCATCCCCCCCTGTCCCCCCCATGTCCCCGTGTCCCCCCCGTGTCCCCCCGTGTCCCCATGCGCCCCCCGTGTCCCCATGTCCCCATGTCCCCCCATCATCACCCCCCATCCCCGTGTCCCCCCACTGCCCCGTGTCCCCCCATGTCCCTGTGTCCCCCCGTCCCTGTGTCCCCCCCATCCCCCCCTGTCCCCCCCATGTCCCCGTGTCCCCCCCATCCCCCCCTGTCCCCCCCATGTCCCCGTGTCCCCCCCGTGTCCCCCCGTGTCCCCACTCACATGGAGGTGACGTGGGGCAGGACGTTGACGCAGGCGGCCAGCTGCTTCTCCACCATCGCCCTGCGCACGGCGGGGGCGGTGTCACCCCCGTGTCACCCCCCCCGTGTCACCCCCCGTGTCATCCCCCATCACCCCCCCCAGTGTCACCCCCCGTGTCATCCCCCATCACCCCCCCAGTGTCACCCCGTCACCCCCAGATCACCCCCTCAGTGTCACCTCGCCAGTGCCACCCCGTGACCCTTGTCACCCCCCCCACTGTCACCCCCCCCAGTGTCACCCCCATGTCCCCCCAATGTCACCCCGTGTCACCCCCATGTCACCCCAGTGTCACCCACCGGTGCCACCCCCCCCAGTGCCACCTCCTGTGATCCTGTCACCCCAATGTCACCCCCCAGTGTCACCCATCACCCCCCCAGTGTCACCCCCGTGTCACCCCCGTCACCCCAGTGTCACCCCCCCAGTGCCACCTCCTGTGATCCTGTCACCCCCCAATGTCACCCCCCAGTGTCACCCATCACCCCCCCAGTGTCACCCCCATGTCACCCCAGTGTCACCCCCCCCAGTGCCACCCCCTGTGACCCTGTCACCCCCCAGTGTCACCCTCTCGTGGTGTCACCCGCCCGAGCACCCAGGGGTCCGCGTGTCCCCCCCCAGTGTCACCCCCTGTGACCTTGTCACCCCCCAGTGTCACCGCCAGTGCCACCCCCCCAGTGTCTCCCCCCCGTGATGTCACCCCCCCGACCACCCACTGTCCCCCCGGTGTCACCCACCTAGGGGTCCCCATCCCTGTCCCCCCCCCCGCTGTCACCCACCCAGGGGTCCCCGTGTCCCCCCCCAGCGCCACCCCATCACCCCCAGTGTCACTCCCCAGTGCCACCCCGTGACCCTGTCACCCCCCAGTGTCACCCCCCCGACCACCCACTGTCCCCCGCAGTGTCACCCCCCTGGGGGTCCCTGTCCCCCCCAGTGTCCCCCACCCAGTGTCACCCCCATCACCCCTCAGTGTCACCCCCCAATGTCCCCCATCTGGTGTCACCCCCCAGTGTCACCCCCATCACCCCCCAGTGTCACCCCCCAGTGTCACCCCCTCGTGGTGTCACCCCCCCGACCACCCCCTGGGGGTCCCTGTCCCCCACCCCCGGTGTCACCCACCCAGGGGTCCCCGTGTCCCCCCCAGTGTCACCCCATCACCCCCCAGTGTCACCACCACTGTCACCCCCTCATGGTGTCACCCCCCCAAGCACCCACTGTCCCCCCCAGTGTCACCCCCCTGGGGGTCCCCATGTCCCCCCCTAGTGTCACCCCATCACCCCCCAGTGTCACCGCCAGTGTCACCCCCCGCTGTCACCCACCCAGGGGTCCCCATGTCCCCCCCCATCACCCCCCAGTGTCACCCACCCAGGGGTCCCCGTGTCCCCCCCAGCGTCACCCCCTCGTGGTGTCACCCCCCCAAGCACCCACTGTCCCCCCAGTGTCACCCACCCAGGGGTCCCCGTCCCTGTCCCCCCCCCCCCCGTGTCACCCATGTCCCCACCTGGCCAGCTCCTTGGCCACCGTCTCGTTAGGGCAGGTGACGAAGGCGGCCGACAGGGTGCCGGGGACGTAGGGGTCACCGGGGTCACTGGGGACACTGGGATCACTGGGGACACTGGGGTCGCGGTGGCCCGAGGCCATGGAGAGCAGGCGCCGCCCCAGCGCCTGCAGCAGCGGCGCCGTCGTCACCGTCACCGTCACCAGCGCCAGCGCCTGCGGGGACAGCCACGCCCACTCCGTCACGATAGCCGCCGCGTCGCGACGTACCCAGCGGGTCGCGACACCCCGCGTGCCGCGGCCCCCCCGCCAACGGCGCCGCGCGACTCCTGTCGTGACAGCCGGAGCGTCGCGATAGCCGGCAAGGGCGCTGTGAAACCCAGCACCTTGCAATATCCGGTGTGTCGCGACAGCTGGCCGCGGCGCTGCGACGTCACGAATCCCAGCGTGTCGCGATAGCCAGCGTGTCGCCATAGCCAGCGCGTCGTGACACAGCAGGTGTCGCGATACCCACCAATGCCCAGCATGTCGTGATACTGGCCCGTAGCACCAAGATACCTGGGAGGCCCGGCGTGTCACGATACCCACCGTGTCACGATAGCCAGCCACGGCGCTGCAATCCCTCCTGAGCACAGCATCACGATACCCGCTATGTCACAATAGCCGGCACATCGCGATACCTGCCCACGGCACCGTGATACCCACCATGTCGTGATACCCATCATATCACGATACCTGCCTATGGCACCATGATACCAGGCACGTCACGATACCCAGCCCCGACACCACGTTGTGACCCCCGGCCATAGCACCACGACACCCACCATGTCGTGACACTGGGCCCCACCTGGCTTTGGTGACACGATACCCACCACATCGTGATACTCACCGCATCACGACACCCACCGCGTCGCGACACCCACCGTGTCGCGACACCCAGCCCCACACCACTGTGCCCGTCACGCTGCGATACCCCCCACTGTCATGACATTCCCCCTCCTCGTCGCGATACGCCCCCCCCGTCGCGATATGCTCCCCGTCGCGATACGCCCCCCCCCGTCGCGGGTACTCACACCAAAGGCCACCTTCATGGGGGGCCTCCTGCCGGGAGAGCCGGCGCCGTCAGGGGACCCCACCTGCCCCACGGCCCCCCCCCGCCCCAGAGATCCCCCCCTTATTGCCCCCCCCGCCCCAAAGTGCCCCCCCAGCCCCCTATACAGCCCCCCAGCCCCATATACAGCCGCCCATACAGCCCCCCCCCCTTATTGCCCCCCAGGACCCCCCCCAGCCCCCTATACCACCCCCAGCCCCCTATACTGACCCCCCCACCCCCCTTATTGCCCCCCCCAGCCCCCTATACTGCCCACCCCCCCCCATACTGCCCCCCCAGCCCCCTATACGGCCCCCCTCCATCCCCATATACTGCTCCCAGCCCCTATATTGCCCTCCCAGCCCCCTATAGAGCCCCCCCAGCCCCATATACTGCTCCCAGCCCCTATATACAGCCCTCCAGCCCCCTATAGAGCCCCCCCAGCCCCATATATGGCCCCCCCAGCCCCCTATAGTGCCCCCCCAGCCCCATATACTGCTCCCAGGCCCCTATATTACCGCCCCAGCCCTATATACAGCCCTCCCAGCCCCATATAGAGCCCCCCAGCCCCATATACGGCCCCCCTCCATCCCCATATACTGCTCCCAGCCCCTATATTGCCCCCCCAGCCCCCTATACTGCTCCCAGCCCCTATATACAGCCCTCCAGCCCCCTATAGAGCCCCCCCAGCCCCATATATTGCCCCCCCAGCCCTATATAGAGCCCCCCCAGCCTCCTATAGTGCCCCCCTCAGCCCCCTATAGAGCCCCCCAGCCCCATATACAGCCCCCCAGCCCCATATAGAGCCCCCCCAGCCCCATATAGAGCCCCCCTCAGCCCCCTATAGAGCCCCCCAGCCCTATATACAGCCCCCCAGCCCCATATAGCGCCCCCCCAGACGCACATACAGCCCCCCCAGCCCCATATACTGCTCCCAGCCCCCTATATTGCCCCCCCAGCCCCATATAGAGCCCCCCCAGCCTCCTATAGAGCCCCCCCAGCCTCCTATAGAGCCCCCCTCAGCCCCCTATAGAGCCCCCCAGCCCTATATACAGCCCCCCAGCCCCATATAGAGCCCCCCCAGCCTCATATAGAGCCCCCCTCAGCCCCCTATAGAGCCCCCCAGCCCTATATACAGCCCCCCAGCCCCATATAGAGCCCCCCCAGCCTCATATAGAGCCCCCCTCAGCCCCCTATAGAGCCCCCCAGCCCTATATACAGCCCCCCAGCCCCATATAGCGCCCCCCCAGACGCACATACAGCCCCCCCAGCCCCATATACTGCTCCCAGCCCCCTATATTGCCCCCCAGCCCCATATAGAGCCCCCCCCAGCCCCATATGGTGCCCCCCAGCCCCCTATAGAGCCCCCCCGCCCCCCCCCGCCCGTACCCGCCGCCGCGCGCGCCGCTCGGCCGCCGCCCCCACGTGACCCAGCCGGCCCCGCCCACCCCCGCCCCACCCCGCCGCGCGCGCCACCCCGGCCCCGCCCCCCTCCTCCCGCCGCGTCAGCGCGCGGCCGGAAGCGGCGGTAGGCGGGGGGGGGGGAGGGGCGGGGTCACGGGGGGGGAGGGGAGCGGGTGGGCGGGTGCGGGCGGGGCGCGAGCGCAGGCCCCGCCCCCAGCCGGGGCACGCGCAGCCCCGGGCACGCTCACACTTGCTGCACGCGCGGTCACGTGCCCCTCGTGCACGCCCACCCCGTGCACACTCGTCCCGTGCACGCTCACACTCGGGTCCTTGCACGCTCACACTCACGCCTTGCACACTCACCCCGTGCACACTCACACTCACCTTGTGCACGCTCACGCTCACGCTCACCCCGTGCACACTCACCCTGTGCACACTCACACTCACACTCACCCCGTGCACGCTCACACTCACCTTGTGCACACTCACACTCACCCCGTGCACACTCAGGTCCTTGCACACTCACACTCACCTTGTGCACGCTCACACTCACCCCGTGCACACTCACACTCACACTCACCCCGTGCACACTCAGGTCCTTGCACACTCACACTCACCTTGTGCACGCTCACGCTCACGCTCACCCCGTGCACACTCACCCCGTGCACACTCACCCTCTGCACGCTCACACTCACCTTGTGCACACTCACACTCACCCCGTGCACACTCAGGTCCTTGCACACTCACACTCACCTTGTGCACGCTCACGCTCACCCCGTGCACACTCACACTCACGCCTTGCACACTCACCCCGTGCACACTCACCCCGTGCACACTCACACTCACCCCGTGCACACTCACGTCCTTGCACGCTCAGCTCGGTGCTGTGCACGCTCACAGTCCCCCTGTGCACACTCGCTTTGTTGCACACTCACCTTGTGCACACTCACACTCACCCCGTGCACACCCATGCTCACGCTCACACTCACCCTGTGCACACCCGCCTCCTTGCACACTCACCTTGTGCACACTCACCCTCACCCTGTGCACACTCACCTGCTTGCACACTCACCTTGGTGCTGATCTCGTGCACGCTCAACTCACCCTGCGCACACTCACACTCACACTCACCTCGTGCACACTCACCCCCTGCACACTCACACTCACTTCGTGCACACTCGCCTCCTTGCACACTCACCTTCTGCACACTCACACTCGCACTCACCCCGGCCACACTCACTTCCTTGCACACTCACTTGGGTGCTGGGCACACTCTCCCTGCGCACACTCAACTCACCCTGGGCACACTCACACTCGCACTCACCCCTGGGCACACTCACCTGTTTGCACGCTCACCTTGGTGCTGTGCACACTCACACTCACACTCACTCACACTCACCCCGCGCACACTCACACTCACCTTGTGCACACTCACACTCGCACTCACACTCACCCTGCACACACTCACAGTGACCCCGCGCACACTCACACTCACCTTGTGCACACTCACACTCGCACTCCCCCCATGCACACCCACCCCTTGCACACTCACTTTGCTGCTGTGCACACTCACACTCACACTCACCCCGCGCACACTCACACTCACCCCGTGCACACTCATCTCCTTGCACACTCACTTTGCTGCTGTGCACACTCACACTCACACTCACTCACACTCACCCCGTGCACACTCACACTCACACTCACTCACACTCACACTCACTCACACTCACACTCACACTCACACTCACCCCGTGCACACTCACACTCACCCCATGCACACTCACACTCACACTCACTCACACTCACACTCACTCACCCCGCACACTCACCCTCACCCCAGTGTGAACTGGGAGCTACTGGGAGGGCCGAGCGCAGGAGCCCTCGGGAGCACTGGGGGTACTGGTGCGCCGGAGGGACACTGGGGGCACTGGGATGGGGTCACTGGGGACACTGGGAGCAACTGGGAGGCACTGGGATGGGGTGGTGGGAGACTGGGGGAGCACTGGAAGGGCTGGGAGCACTGGGGTGGGGACACTGGTGGCACTGGGAGCACTGGGATAAGGACCCTGGGGGACACGTGGGGATTGGGAGCACTGGGGAGGGGACACTGGTGGCACTGGGAGCACTGGGATAAGGACCCTGGAGACACTGGTGGCACTGGGAGCACTGGGATAAGGACCCTGGGGGACACGTGGGGCATTGGGAACACTGGGGTGGGGACACTGGTGGCACTGGGAGCACTGGGATAAGGACCCTGGAGACACTGGTGGCACTGGGAGCACTGGGATGGGGACACTGGAGACCCAGGGGACACGTGGGGCACTGGGAGCACTGGGATTAGAGGATTGGGAGCACTGGGAACACTGGGATGGGGCACAGGGAGGCACTGGGATGGGGGCCTGGGGGATGCTGGGAGCCTGGGATAGGGACACTGGGAGCACTGGGGGCACTGGGGGCACTGGAACAAGGACACTGGGGACACTGGCAGGCCCTGGTATGGGGCACTGGGAGCTCTGGGAGCAACGGGGAGACACTGGGATGGGATGGTGGGACAGTGGGGGGGCACTGGGAGCACTGGGATAGAGAGCCCGGGGACCCCCGCGCCACTGAGATGTGCCACTGGTGCCACTGGTGCCACTGGTGTGGCTGCTGTCACTGGTGTCACTGGTATCGCTGCTGTCACTGGTATCACTGGTGTCGCTGGTATCACTGGTGTCACTGGTGCCACTGGTGCCACTGGTGTTGCTGGTGCCACTGGTGTCACTGGTATCCCGGTGTCAGTGGTGTCACTGGTGTCACTGGTATCACTGGTGCCACTGGTGCCACTGGTGCTGTTGGTGCCACTGGTGTTGCTGGTGCCACTGGTGCCGCTGGTGTCACTGGTGTCACTGGTATCACTGGTGCCACTGGTGCCAATGGTGCCACTGGTGTCACTGGTGTCCCGGTGTCACTGGTGTCACTGGTGCCACTGGTGCCACTGGTATCCCGGTGCCACTGGTGTCACTGGTGCCACTGGTGTCACTGGTATCCCGGTGTCAGTGGTGTCACTGGTGTCACTGGTATCACTGGTGCCACTGGTGCCAATGGTGCCACTGGTGTCACTGGTGTCCCGGTGTCACTGGTGTCACTGGTGCCACTGGTGCCACTGGTATCCCGGTGCCACTGGTGCCACTGGTGCCACTGGTGTCACTGGTGCCACTGGTATCACTGGTGCCACTGGTGCCACTGGTGTCACTGGTATCCCGGTGCCACTGGTGTCACTGGTGCCACTGGTGCTGTTGGTGCCACTGGTGTTGCTGGTGCCACTGGTGTCACTGGTATCCCGGTGTCAGTGGTGTCACTGGTGTCACTGGTATCACTGGTGCCACTGGTGCCACTGGTGCTGTTGGTGCCACTGGTGTTGCTGGTGCCACTGGTGCCGCTGGTGTCACTGGTGTCACTGGTATCACTGGTGCCACTGGTGCCAATGGTGCCACTGGTGTCACTGGTGTCCCGGTGTCACTGGTGTCACTGGTGCCACTGGTGCCACTGGTATCCCGGTGCCACTGGTGCCACTGGTGCCACTGGTGTCACTGGTATCCCGGTGTCACTGGTGTCACTGGTGCCACTGGTGCCACTGGTGTCACTGGTATCCCGGTGTCACTGGTGTCACTGGTGCCACTGGTGCCACTGGTATCCCGGTGCCACTGGTGTCACTGGTGCCACTGGTGTCACTGGTATCCCGGTGTCACTGGTGTCACTGGTGTCACTGGTGCCACTGGTGTCACTGGTATCCCGGTGTCAGTGGTGTCACTGGTGTCACTGGTATCACTGGTGCCACTGGTGCCAATGGTGCCACTGGTGTCACTGGTGTCCCGGTGTCACTGGTGTCACTGGTGCCACTGGTGCCACTGGTATCCCGGTGCCACTGGTGCCACTGGTGCCACTGGTGTCACTGGTGCCACTGGTATCACTGGTGCCACTGGTGCCACTGGTGTCACTGGTATCCCGGTGCCACTGGTGTCACTGGTGCCACTGGTGCTGTTGGTGCCACTGGTGTTGCTGGTGCCACTGGTGTCACTGGTATCCCGGTGTCAGTGGTGTCACTGGTGTCACTGGTATCACTGGTGCCACTGGTGCCACTGGTGCTGTTGGTGCCACTGGTGTTGCTGGTGCCACTGGTGCCGCTGGTGTCACTGGTGTCACTGGTATCCCGGTGTCACTGGTGTCACTGGTGCCACTGGTGCCACTGGTATCCCGGTGCCACTGGTGCCACTGGTGCCACTGGTGTCACTGGTATCCCGGTGTCACTGGTGTCACTGGTGCCACTGGTGCCACTGGTGTCACTGGTATCCCGGTGTCACTGGTGTCACTGGTGCCACTGGTGCCACTGGTATCCCGGTGCCACTGGTGTCACTGGTGCCACTGGTGTCACTGGTATCCCGGTGTCACTGGTGTCACTGGTGTCACTGGTGCCACTGGTGTCACTGGTATCCCGGTGTCAGTGGTGTCACTGGTGTCACTGGTATCACTGGTGCCACTGGTGCCAATGGTGCCACTGGTGTCACTGGTGTCCCGGTGTCACTGGTGTCACTGGTGCCACTGGTGCCACTGGTATCCCGGTGCCACTGGTGCCACTGGTGCCACTGGTGTCACTGGTGCCACTGGTATCACTGGTGCCACTGGTGCCACTGGTGTCACTGGTATCCCGGTGCCACTGGTGTCACTGGTGCCACTGGTGCTGTTGGTGCCACTGGTGTTGCTGGTGCCACTGGTGTCACTGGTATCCCGGTGTCAGTGGTGTCACTGGTGTCACTGGTATCACTGGTGCCACTGGTGCCACTGGTGCTGTTGGTGCCACTGGTGTTGCTGGTGCCACTGGTGCCGCTGGTGTCACTGGTGTCACTGGTATCACTGGTGCCACTGGTGCCAATGGTGCCACTGGTGTCACTGGTGTCCCGGTGTCACTGGTGTCACTGGTGCCACTGGTGCCACTGGTATCCCGGTGCCACTGGTGCCACTGGTGCCACTGGTGTCACTGGTATCCCGGTGTCACTGGTGTCACTGGTGCCACTGGTGCCACTGGTGTCACTGGTATCCCGGTGTCACTGGTGTCACTGGTGTCACTGGTATCCCGGTGTCACTGGTGTCACTGGTGCCACCGCTGTCGCCGCTGTCGCCGCTGTCGCCGGTACCGGGGGGGGTCCCTTAAAGGCGCCGCCCCTGCGCGCGCCCAGCGCCCCCCCCCCCCCCGCCCCCCTGGGTCCGCCCCCTCCCCCCCCGAACCTCCCGCGCCCCTCCCCGACGCCTGCGTCCCCCCCCTCCCCCGCACGCCGGACCCGCCCCTCCCCCCCCGCACGCCGGGCCCGCCCCTCCCCCCCCCCGCACGTCGGGCCCGCCCCTCCCCCCCCCGCACGCCGCCCCTCCCCCCCCCGCACGCCGCCCCTCCCCCCCCCCGCACGCCGGGCCCGCCCCCCCCCCCGCACGCCGGGCCCGCCCCTCCCCCCCCCCCCCCCACGCCGGGCCCGCCCCTCCCCCCCCCGCAGGCCGGCCCGCCCCTCCCCCCTCCCCCGGCCGCTGGGTCCCCGCCGCCCGGGGGAAGAGACGGCGGAGGAACCATGTCCTATGTCCCCTTCCGAGGTACCGGCACCGGGGGGCACCGGGGGGGGGGAGGGGCACCGGGACCCCGGCCCGAGGGGTGCGGGGGGGGGCTGGTACCGGCACCGGGAGCGGGGGATGCCGGGACCGGGGGAGGATGCTGCTACCGGAGGGTACCGGTATAGGGGGATGCTGGGACCGGGGGATGGCGGTACCGGTTGTTGCCGGTACCGGAGGATGCTGGGACCGGGGGATGCCGGTACCCGGTGATGTCGGTACCGGGGAGATGCTGGTACCGGGGGATGCTGGGACCGGGGGAGGATGTCGGTACCGTGGGATGCCGGTACCGTGGGATGCCGGTACCCGGTGATGCCGGTACCGGGGGGATGCCGGTACCGGGGGACGCCGGTACTGGGGGATGCTGGTACCCGGTGATACCGGTACCCGGTGATGCCGATACCGGGGGATGCCGATACCGGTTGTTGCTGGTACCGGGGGAGGATGCCGGTACCGGGGGAGATGCCGGTACCGGGGGATGCCGGTACCGTGGGATGCCGGTACCCGGTGATGCCGGTACCGGGGGACGCCGGTACTGGGGGATGCTGGTACCCGGTGATACCGGTACCCGGTGATGCCGATACCGGAGGATGCCGATACCGGTTGTTGCCGGTACCGGGGGAGGATGCCGGTACCGGGGGAGATGCCGGTACCGGGGGATGCCGGTACCGGTTGTTGCTGGTACCGGGGGAGGATGCCGGTACCGGGGGATGTTGTTATCGTGGGATGCCGGTACCGGGGGATGCCGGCACCATGGGACACCAGTACCGGGGGATACGGGCACTGGGAGGTGCTGGTACCGGGGGATGCCGGTACCCGGTGATGCCGGTGCCGGTTGACCCCGGTGCCGGTGGCGGGTTCACGGTGGCAGCCAGGGCCTGGCCCGGGGGGGGCTCCGGGGCCGGGGGGGGGGCGGCGGGGCCGGGGGGTCCCGGGGGACCGGCCTGACCCACTTCGGAAACGGGGCCGGGGGCGGGGGGTGGGGTGGGAACCTGCCCCGCGGCCTGGGGACCTGGTGACACCCCGGGGTGGGGGTGGGGGGGGCACCCAGGGGTCCGGGCCTTGCCCATCCCCCCCCCCCCACTCCCGGGTATGGGAGCCCTGAGGGTCCCGGGGGTCCGGTTTGGGGGGGATGGGGGGGGTTGGGGGGGACCCAGCGGTCCAGGCCTCAACCCCCCTCCCCCCCCAGGACCCCAGGGGGGGCACCCAGGAGTCTGGGGGGGCACCCAGGCATTGGGGGGTGCACCCAGGAGTCTGGGGGGGCACCCAGGCATAGGGGGTGCACCCAGGCATTGGGGGGTGCACCCAAGCATTGGGGGGGCACCCAGGCATAGGGGGTGCACCCAGGCATCAGGGGGTGCACCCAGGAGTCTGGGGGGGCACCCAGGCATCTGGGGGGGCACCCAGGACTCTTGGGGGCACCCAGGAGTCTGGGGGTGCACCCAAGCATTGGGGGGGCACCCAGGACTCCTGGGGGGGCACCCAGGAGTCTTGGGGGTGCACCCAGGCATAGGGGGTGCACCCAGGCATTGGGGGGGCACCCAGGCATTGGGGGGGCACCCAGGAGTCTGGGGGTGCACCCAGGCATTGGGGGGGCACCCAGGACTCTTGGGGGTGCACCCAGGCATAGGGGGTGCACCCAGGCATTGGGGGGGCACCCAGGACTCTTGGGGGCACCCAGGAGTCTGGGGGTGCACCCAGGCATAGGGGGTGCACCCAGGACTCTTGGGGGCACCCAGGAGTCTGGGGGTGCACCCAGGCATAGGGGGTGCATCCAGGCATTGGGGGGGCACCCAGGAACGTTGGGGTACACCCAAGAATTGAGGGTGCACCCAGGCATCCGGGGTGCACCCAGGCATTGGGGGGGGGGGGGGAGGGAGCACCCAGACATCCAAGTGGGGACCCCCCCCACCCCCCCCACCCCCCATCCCCGTGGGCTGCAGTTGCCGGAGCAACGCCGGGATGCAGAAGTCCAGCACCCCTGGGTGGGGGTGGGTGGGTGGGGGGGAGCAACCGTATGGGGGTGGGGGTGTGTATGGGGGGGGGGGGGGGGGAGGGGTGGCCCAGCGGTGACCCTTCCCCCCCCCCCCCCCCAGATGTGCGAGGAGCCCCCCTGGCCCGCGGGCCCTACGCCCCATCCCCCTACGAGCGCCCACCCTGGAACCCCCGATTCTGCATCATCTCCGGGAACCAGCTGCTGATGCTGGATGAGGAGGAGGTGAGTGGGGGAGGGGAAATTTTGGGGGGGGGGGGGTTGACACCCTCTTGACCCCCCACCCTCACCCCCCACCCCAGATCCACCCGTTGCTCATCCGGGATCGCCGGAGCGAACCGTGCCGGAGCAAACTGTTACGCCGAACCGTCAGCGTTCCGGTGGAGGGACGCCCCCACCCTGAGCACGGTACCGGGGGGGTGGGGGGGGGGGTGGGGGTCCCCCTTTGGGTGGGGGTGGGGGTGGGGAGAGGGGTGGTTCAGCATCCATCCCTCTGGAGCCATCACCCCCCCCCCCCCCAAAAAAAAAAAAAAGCAGCCCTGGGAGCCATCCCATAATGCTCACTGGAGGCACGCATGGCTGCTCGGCAACCGTTGCTAGGGAAACCCCGCGGCGCAGGGAGGCGGCGGCTGGTCCTACCCCCCCCCCCACACACACACACGCACCCCCACCCATCCCCACCCCACGGCACCCCCCCACCCCCCCACCCCCACCCATCCCCACCCCACACCCCCCCATCCCTCACCCCCCACACCCCCCACCCCCCCCATCCCTACCCCACGGCACCCCCCCACCCCCACCCATCCCCACCCCACACCCCCCCATCCCTCACCCCCCACACCCCCCACCCTCACCCACCCCCACCCCACACCCCCCATCCCCCCCACACCCATCCCCACCCCACAGCACCCCCCCAACCCCCCCACCCCCACCCCCCCCACCCCCCCATCTCCCCCCAACACCCCCCCATCCCCCCACCCCCACCCCACAGCACCCAACCCCCCCACCCCCACCCCACAGCACTCCCCCACCCCCCCACCCCCCCATCCCCACCCCCCACCCCCCATCCCCACCCACCCCCCCACCCCCCATCCCCACCCCCCACCCCCTATCCCCCCCCACCCCCACCCATCCCCACCCCACACCCCCCCATCCCCCACTCCCCACCCCCCCCACCCCCCCCATCCCCCCCCCCCGCCCCCCCCCCAGGCGACCCAGGCATCCAGGACCTTGACCCTCCCCCCCCCTCGAAGGTGCCCGGGGTCCCCTCCCCCCCCCCCCCCAAAGGTGTCCGGCTGCCCCCACCCCCACCCCCCGTGGGTGGCCCCGGGGGGGGGGGGGGCTGGGGGGACACGGGGGGACACGGCGGTGCCCCTCCCCCCCGCCCCTCCCCCGCTTCCTCCCGGCATTTAAAAAAAGCCGCTTTCGTCTCCCGGCTTAAAAGCGTCGCCATGGCAACGGCGACAGCGGGGGGGGGGGGGGACACACGCGCCACCCCCGCCACCACGGCCACCACCGCTGTCACCAGCAGCGCCCGCGCGGGGGGACCGGCCACGTGCCACCCCCCGCCACCAGCGCCACCAGCGCCACCAGTGCCACCAGTGCCACCGCGGCCACTGTCACCAGCGCTGTCACCAGTGCCACCAGTGCCACCATGGTCACTGTCACCAGCGCTGTCACCAGCGCTGTCACCAGTGCCACCAGTGCCACCAGTGCCACCATGGTCACTGTCACCAGCGCTGTCACCAGCGCTGTCACCAGTGCCACCAGTGCCACCAGTGCCACCATGGTCACTGTCACCACCACTGCCACCAGTGCCACCAGTGCCACTGTCACCAGCGCTGCCACCAGTGCCACCAGTGCCACTGCGGCCACTGCCACCAGCGCTGTCACCAGTGCCACCGGTGCCACCGCGGCCACTGCCACCAGCGCTGTCACCAGCGCTGTCACCAGTGCCACCAGTGCCACCACGGCCACTGTCACCACCACTGCCACCATCCACTGTCACCAGCGCTGTCACCACTGCCACCAGTGCCACCATGGCCACTGTCACCAGTGCCATCCCCAATGCCACCAGCATCATCACGTGCCACCCCCACTGTCACCATCCACTGTCACCAGTGCCACCATGGCCACTGTCACCAGTGCTGCCACTGCTGTCACCATCCACTGTCACCATCCACTGTCACCAGCGCTGCCACCAGTGCCACCAGTGCCACCACTGTCACCATCCACTGCCACCATCCACTGTCACCAGCGCTGTCACCACTGCCACCAGTGCCACCATGGCCACTGTCACCAGTGCTGCCACCGCTGTCACCATCCACTGTCACCACCAGTGCCACCAGTGCCACCATGGCCACTGTCACCAATGCTGCCACCGCTGTCACCATCCACTGTCACCACCAGTGCCACCAGTGCCACCACGGCCACTGTCACCAGCGCTGTCACCAGTGCCACCACCACTGTCACCAGCACCGTCCCCAGTGCCACCAGTGCCATCACGTGCCACCACTGCTGTCACCATGGCCGCTGTCACCACCACTGTCACCATCCACTGTCACCAGTGCCACCACAGCCACTGTCACCAGTGCCACCATGGCCACTGTCACCAGCGCTGCCACCGCTGCCACCATCCACTGCCACCATCGTCCCCAGTGCCACCAGCGCCATCACGTGCCACCCCCACTGTCACCACGGCCACTGTCACCGGCGCTGTCACCACTGCCACCATCCACTGTCACCATTGCCACCATGGCTGCTGTCACCAGCCCTGCCACCACTGTCACCATCATTGTCACCACCACTGTCACCATCCACTGCCACCACCGTCCCCAGTGCCACCAGTGCCGTCACGGTGCCGGGGGACCGGCCACGTGCCACCCCCGCCACCACCACTGTCACCACTGTCACCACCACTGTCACCACTGTCACCAGCGCTGCCACCACTGCCACCCTCCACTGTCACCACTGTCACCATCCACTGCCACCATCATCCCCAGTGCCACCAGTGCCGTCACAGCACGGGGGGACCGGCCACGTGCCACCCCCGCCACCACGGCCACCACTGTCACCACCGCCACTGTCACCAGCGCTGCCACCACTGTCCCCAGTGCCACCCACAGCACAGGGGGACTGGCCATGTGTCACCACTGCCACCACCGCCGGTGTCACCACTGCCACCACCATCCCCACCACCGCTGCCGCTGTCACCAGCGCTGCCACCACTGTCACCGTGGCTGTCACCATGGCTGTCACCAGCACTGCCACCACCACTGTCACCACTGTCACCAGCACTGCCACCATGGCTGTCACCAGCACCGTCACCACCATCCACTGCCACCACCGCCACCACCCTTGTCACCCTCCCCTGTCACCAGCCACGGCCACCAGTGTCACTGCCACCACTGTCACCATTGCCACTGTCACCACCGTCACTGCTGTCACCACGGCCACCGCTGTCACCACCATCACCATCGCCGCTGCCACCGCTGCCACGGCCACCACTCTCAGTGTCACCACTGTCCCCACTGTCCCCACCATCACCTTTACCATGGCCACCGCCGTCACCAGCTGTGGTACCACCATCACCAGTGTCACCACGGCCACCACCACCAGTGCCACCAGTGTCACTGTCCCCACGGCCACCACGGCCACCAATGTCACCAGCTGTGGTACCACCATCACCAGTGTCACCACGGTCACCACCACGGCCACCACTGCC